>NC_056739.1:605905161-605907661 GCF_019279795.1 Protopterus annectens | reverse complement strand
CCTCTTGGGTTGCATTTTACCTGCTCCAAAACTAAAAACCTAAGTTCCATTTGTTCACAAACCAACGAATGTTTGAAAAAATGCATTTGATTCCTTCCCTTTACTGACGTCATAAAGATGTTCATATATTCTTTTTGCCAGTGTCCTCTCAGTTTTGCCTACGTAGAAACAAAGGCAATACTGACAAAAACCAAGATAGATTACCCCCTTTGCTTTACAATTAAAGTAACCTGGGGATTTTATATAAGTCTTTCTTGATTTTAAATAAAAACCTTTTGTATTAATAATATAGGGACACTGTCTGCAGGTATTAAATTTAAATGTGCCAGGTAGTGGTTGTCCACTATGTTCACACCCAACATGATTTGTCTCAAGTAAATCTTTCAAATTCCTATTTCTTCTTCTAATAAATTGTGGCTTACAACCAAACATTTGTTTAAAATCATCATTCATGGTCACTATTGGCCAGTATTTACACACAACACCTTCAACTATTGGACTTTCACTACTGTTTTTGTGAACAAATGCACAACCCTGTTCTTTTAACTTATTGTTCACTTTAACAGGTTCATACCTGCGTTCTTCACCAAGTAAAGGGAAGTATTTAACTAACCTTTGGTTTGTGACTTCTAAAACCACTGAATCAATTAACTGTACAGGATAACCTCTTTCAATGAATAACATCTTCAAAAATTCAACTTCTTCCTTAAATATGTTCTCATCACTGCACATCCTAGCAGCTCTAATGAGTTGCCCCTTGATAATCCCCCGCTTTTGGAATAGTGGGTGATTGCTGTCATAATATAGAAACATATTGGAGTAACTTTTCTTCCTGTAAATACCAGACTGGAAACACCTTTTCTCCATGTTCTTGAAAAGGTTAACATCAAGGTAATGTAAACTGACTGTGCTAATATTACAAGTAAATTTAAGAAATTCTGTACTAGAGTTTATATGACTAATAAATTGCTCTAATTCTTCCATGCTTCCCTTTCAAAAGATGCAAATGTCATCTAGGTAGCGTTGATAGTGCACCAAGTATTTAGTCCAATGAGTACTAAATATATACTCCCAATAAGGTAGTACAATGTTGGCATACGCGGAGGCGCAGGGGGTGCCCATTGCAACCCCCCTTTTTTGCCGAAACAATTCCCCACTAAAATAAATGAAATTGTTAAGAATTGCTTCCATAAACTCGACAAGTAATGCTATAATGTTGGCTCCTAAAGTTGAATGACTGGCCAACATATCATTAAACCATTTTAATCCTGTGTCGTGTGGAATACTTGGAAACAGTTCTACCACGTCTACAGTGACCAAGTATTGAGTTTCTTCATAGAATTCTTTCTTAACACTTCGCAAAAATTCCCAGGAGTCCTTACAAAGAAATTGAAGAGATGTTACAAACTTCTTTAATGTGAGATCTATAAATTTTCCCAAAGGTTCTGTAATCCCCTTGGCTCCAGTTACAATTGGTCTAAACTGCAAAGGTTGTAGCCCTTTGTGGACTTTCGGGATACCAAAAATAATGGGGGTTAGTGGCTTTTGTACTAGTAAATAGTTAAATAACTGTTCATTTATTGTGCCTTGGTAAAGATTATCCTCCAACATGTACCTAATTTTAGCATACGCGACATTGCGCTCATTTATTGATATTTGACTATATTGTTCAATCTCATGCAATAATGCATAGAGGGAGGCTTCGTAGTCATGTTGATACATGAGAACTACCCCCCCCCTTGTCAGTTTTCATTACCCTGATGCTGTCATTATTTAGTTGTTTAATCAACTTATAGGATGCTTCTGAAAAATTATTATAACTCCCTGTCACTTCTTTAGTGTGAATATTCCTAATTTCAGCCTCCACCATTTCTTCAAATGTTTTTAGGGCCGGATGCAAAGGGGGGTTCCATGTACTCTTTCTGTGAAACATGCTGCTAGTTGTACTCTTTCCTTTAAGATTAATATTGAGATTCAATTGTCTTATAAATAGTTTTAAATCTAATATAGTCTTGGGAATATTAATAGAGTTAGTTGGAACAAAATACAGCCCTTTGGTAAACACCTCAAAATGTAGGTCATTAACACTAATTTCAGTGTAGTTGTAAATGGAAAAATTGCCCTTTTTAACAGTATTACAAATTAAACTATGCATTTCTTCAAATTCACCAATAATGTCCTGTGTGTTATTGGCTACTACCTCCTTGGTTGATTCCATTTCTTGGCATAAGGGGTTTGCTGCCTGTTCCCTTGCCTCCCCTGGCCATACTGAAAACCCTGCTGAAACTGACTGGGTTGCTGGTTGGATTTTTGTGCCAACCTTTCACTTCTCCTTGGGCCTCAAACTCCTCATTAAAGTTGTTTTCTTGTTCAGTGTTTTTGCTATTATAATCATAATTTTGATCGCGTGACCATCTGTTCCTAACATACACATTGTATGCTAACCCCTTGTTATAATCCTGTAGGTCACGCTCTAATTTTTTTATTTTTCTGTTCATAA
>NC_056739.1:605887661-605900161 GCF_019279795.1 Protopterus annectens | reverse complement strand
AGAAAAGCAAAGCAGTACCCAGTCTAACTTCTTTAAAAAGTAATCGGGAAGGGTAGACTGTTAAAACACGATCTTGTTGGTGGGTTTGTAAAACTAATAAGGGTTTGCACATGTTAGGTTTTCTGGCTAGTGTGCTCAAAAGCAGCTAATTCATTGGAAGTGTGTGTTTGTGTTTCTAACATCGTAAGCTATGACTGCCCACACTCCTTTCAGGCCAACGTACGTCTATACAGACAGCCACTGGGATCGCTCGCTGAATTCAATGCTTGATGTCTTTCAAGCACGCTAGCCACAAATCCTCAAATTTGAACCCTTACTCATTTTAAAAAACCACCACCAACATCCCAGAAGAGTTTTTTACAGTCTACCCTTCCTGATTACACTTCCTTGTCATTGTTTGAGTAAAAGAGAATAAAGTCCAGCACGTTGGAAAATGTGGTTGCGATAATACTTAAGTACCAAATGTTTGATACTATACATTTAAAATGCACTCTCTTAATTAAATAGTAAATGCAATTTAAAACAAACAGGAGGATGAATCTAAAAGAACATGTGCCATTATGCATAGTCCTAAAAAGAATGTGAGGAGAAGGCCCATGATTTGAAAATAGCCTGGGACACAGAGTTGACTTAATCTACCACTGAGTGCCCAACGCAGTCCGTTACCTGACCAGTCGCTGATGTCTCACTAGGAATGAGTTGGTGATTTACAAATATTAAGACTTGGTGTTTATGGTGCGTTTTGTCTTAGAATGGAATGGGCTGTTTGTGGTGAATGGTTTAGCTTGTGTTTTGACTTTGCCTGGAGGGGAGTGCTACTTGGCACACACCATTTAAGTTGTGTTGTGTCTTACACCGGAAGGGCCTGTTTGTTCTGAATGGTTTAGTGAATCAAAAACAAAGCACCATAACAACTCTCACAGTATTCAAAGGAGAAGTAAAAGTCTGCTAGTGAGCTGTGCTGTGTGTGATCCATAGTTCTCAGCCAGTCAGGGACAAGTCCAGAATTTAGGGCAATAGGGGACATTTTTAAAATATTAATACTGTTAAATGGAGACATTGACAGAAAACAGAGTATGCATTAATATACATTTTTTGAAGTAAAAGAAGTCTATAACTCTTAAGTATTATTATTAAGTGCATCTCACTACCTTTTCTCCAGAACATCACCAATTTTAGTAGAGATTAAGAGGGACAGAGCTAAAGTTTGAGTCGTAATCAGGGTCATCCCTGAAAATCTGGGATAGTTGAGAGGTATGGTGTGATCTATCATGTTAGTGGACTCTTGTTTGGTTGGCTACCTTGAAGATGTGGTACAGGGGAATGTTGCAGTATAACTGCTATTAAATGCAAATTAAATTTGTGTGTGGACATCAGTGGAACTGAGAATCCTACTATGGCACATGGGTTTCTTTCACTGTGCACGGTTACTAAATGGTGGGGAGAGGTTATCTATTTATTTGCATTAAACAGTTTTATAAAATCATAAACATGAAACTTAATAACAGTATGGTGTTGTAGGCTAGTATACAGTCAGATCTTGTCTGCATTTGTATTTGCTGATCATGTACTGGCTTGGAGATAAACTGTAGTATTCGAGGTCGCCAGCATAGTTGACTGTCGGGGGGGGGGGGGGGTAGAGTAGGGATGACCAAGGGGTAGCACTATTAGACCTTGAAAGTACAAACTGAAAAAAAAAGGACTAAACCCCCTGCTAATAACCATTACATTCAGTTCTTTGGTACCATCCAAACCCCAGCAATAGCTCCAGTCAGAGACCAAGTTATCTGTACAACAGGTCTTGGGACAGACCTAAACTGTACTCTTTAAATGTAACTTAGACGAGTTGATAGGGAAATCTCAGATTTACCCCTTGTTTGGCACCTGTGTCCTTAATGGGCACACTTTGTGTTCAAACCTCTACTGAAACCATAAAATTTATAGAGGTGTTGACACATCAGCAATATTTCGGTAAATGTGGGGTAAGCTTGGCTCTGCTTAAATGGCTCTTGGACAGGTAACCACCTATGGATCTATGAGCCTGTAAAGGGTTCATGAAGACTGTTTCCTCTTTCTACCACTTGATTTGGCTTCGTATAATTCGGATAATTGCTACATCTATGCCATCCTGGATCTCCGCGTCATCGGAGACCTCCAGTAAATCAAGTTGTAGAGAGGACTCTCCTGGGTGTCTTACCTGATGGGGTTGTGACACCAGAAGGTCTGTCACTTAATTATGATTGGAGCTTTGGAGCTTCAGAGCACCTAGATGGTCTCACTGAGTGAGATGGCTGCTGCTTAGATGTATCATTGTCCAAGGTCTGCACAGGAGGTTCCTTTGGTTTACTGTGGATGAACATTACATTCAGTACAGAGTCCTGCTGTTTAGTCTGTCTTTTGTGCCCATTGTGTTTTCCTGGGTGCTGGCTGTTGTTAGATCCCTTGCAGGAAAGGGGCCAACTTGTTTTTCTCTGTGAATGACTTGCCTCTGATGGTCTCGTTGTGGTGTCTTTGCTCTTGTGTTTGTGGACCTTGGGGAATTTGTCATGAATTGGTAGGAATTCTGAGCCTAAGACTGTTGCCATTAGGCATTTCTGCCAACACAGAGAGAACAAGACCAGTTTCTGGTTTACTGGGAGAGAACCCGAAAAGGTTCTAAGCTGTGCCCCCTCCCCCCGCATCTTCATTTCTTAATAGTGGCCATAATCTTCACAGCTGCATTGGTGTACCTGAGAATGCAGGTGTTGCACTGCATGGTGAGGTTAACATAGCTGGAGTCGTAGTAGATTCACTGATTTAATATCACACCCTTGTCAGCAGTATCAGGAGTGGTAGACTTCCCTCACCAATTTCAATGTAGATCTTCCCTTCTTGCAGCAGAATCCATTGCAGATCCTTACAGTGAACAAGACCCTTCAATAACCATTAGAGAGCCCAGTTAAGCTCCCCTATGACTTTGGAGAATTTGATCCCATGAGAACACTGTTAGGAGCTGTGAGAAGTATTTATTGTTTTGAAAGCACTGGAACGGGAGCAAAGCCTCTCCTGCTGTGGTCAAATAACCAGTGTGTGTTGGTTTTTGAAAAAGTTGATTTAATGAGCTAATATCCCCTGGCCATAGAAACTCTGCATATCTTACAGTGGACCTTAAAGGCATCAGCATCACAGCCATACATATTATTGAGGAATGAATGTGTTGCAGACCCCAAGAAACACTGCTCCAGTCCTATCATGGGGGGTGCAGGAATCCTTCCTGGTCAGCATTTTCTAGGAATGCTGTATCCCTGGAGGTTGACATGCTCACCGATCGAGAACACTAACTTCCTGTGCTGTTCTCATTTCAGCAAGGCAAGAAGTAGTGTGCGATTGACACATTCTGTCTCCTGTGGCAGTGAAGGCTTTCCCATATCCTTTTCCACTATTCCAGCAGGAATGTGGCAGCTTCTGGTGTTAGCTACAGAAATCTCACTGCAGGTAGTTCAGGCTTTGATCACCTAGTTTCACACATCACCAGGGCTGCAAGAAAATTGCAGAACATTTTATAAGAAGGTTTGGAAATAATTTGTAAAAGTTGCAGGAAAATTATGGGCTTTAATTCACAACCCTGCTAACAGTTTACTGTATGCTGCAGCATGTACTATAAACAATCGTATAGGTTACTGGATGGGTGTATTGGCATCTGTTGGTATCTCTTCACAAAAATTACATAATTTTAATGTTAATTTATACTGAGTACTCCTCTTTTAAAAGATTATGGTGGTACAGCGGTAGCGTTGTTGCCTCACAGCAAGAGGTTCTCCTGTTCGATTCTCAGCTGGAGTGCCTTCTGTGTGGAGTCTGCATGTCCTCCCCGCGGTCAGTCGGCCTCCAAAAGACATTTGTGAATGGGCGTGCCTTTGCTGAAGGTTTGGTGTCAGGCTGGCAACTTGGCACCATAAAAATCGACTGCCAATCATTAGCGGACCGGAGTTCTGCTGTGGCGACCCCTAACCAGGAAAAGCCAAAAAGACAAACACAATAGTGGAAACCTAATTACCTGTTTGCTGAAAAACAAATTTATAAAAGAATTGGTAAATTGCTGTCTCCTCTCCCACAGTACATTTAGCAGTAAATTTTATTTCTAAAGCCCTTTAAATGCAATGAACATAAAATGCTAAAAACTGTGATAGGGCAAACCCTTTACAAAAACCTACTAAAGGTGTTTGTGTGCTTTACATTTGACAAGAATGCAGTTAGGTCAGTTGTATGGAATCACCTAATTCAACAAATCCCTTGAATATATTCAACGTTTAAACTTCCAATTCATTTAGAATACCATTTAGGATGAATCATTAACAACAGAGATACTTAGCCATACAAAGCAAATGGATGAGAACGTTTACCTATTCTCACACCTACTATTTAATTTTCTTTGTTACTGAAAAGTTCTTTGACTGCCAGTTTCATTTCAGAATTCATGTGATGAAGCTCTAAACAACACAGCCTGACTGAAACTAGAATGTCCAGATTTTTGCCTGATATTTTTGGTCTATTCCTCATAAAATCTGTGGTTTTCTGGCAAATCATTTGGATGATCTGAGGATTAAAGTCACTAAATAATAACATGCATTTGAGTTTCAGATTTCAAATCTTTCAGAAAATGTGATACTAACACAAACACTATTCTAGCAACTTTCTAAGTTTATAAAAGAAATATTTAAAATCTCTCCCTATTTTTGGGCCTTTGCCCCACCATTTTGTCAGGCTTTGTCCAAATTTCTTGCACTAAGAGGTTGAGTGGTATGAATAAATCACATGAAAAATTATGTATCTGTTGTAATTTATGTACTGTACACTGCAACATTGTGTTAAATTGTTGCTGCCTTTAAGTGTTCTTGAATAGGTGAATAGTTTCAGCATTTTTTATCAAAATATAATGTCATCTTGGAACACATTTTTTGGAGCTGCAAGAAAGTATAAAAACTGTGGTGCTCATTAAGAGCTAAGCTTGAGAAAATGGGATACGAGAAAGCCACTTTCTCATGGGAAACAGCTGTTCTACATGTTACACCAAATGGCCTTCCTAACATGACTAAACTTGTCCTCACTACCTTGTGCGCCCTAATCAAGTACTATATCGCTAAGAACTGGCTAGATAAATCTAAGATCTCTTGGAAAAATTGTAAAAACGTTGCAGTAAAATTCATATCCTCCCATAAACTAGCCAATAACAACCCAAATAAAATTGCATATTTCCTCATATACTGGGGATTTATATTGGAATATTAAAAGATTAAAAATTAATATTAATCCCCCTCCCACACTTTTTTATATTTACTTAACATTAGGACAACCTACAGGATACAAAATCCAATACTAATTCCCCTATTTCAATACCCCCCTTTTTTTCTATTCACTTAAACACTGTTGTGTTTTACTTGCTCCCTGATATAAATATCCTCTTAGTTATATGAAGACCAAGTACAAATCCAATATACATTTTTGTTTATTTTTTCCCCTCTTTCCAATCATTATACTCTTCAGTTACCTTTTTTTTCTCTTACATAATCATATACCATCTAATTTATAGAAACACTAAATTACAAGAGTGGCATTTAGGTGTAAATAGATGTAAATATTTTTCCTATTGTAGTTTTTTTCTTTGTTATATTTGTATTTGTTTTAATTTTGTTTTTTTTTGTGACAAGTTTTTAAATCACCAATATGGATTCCAAATGGCTGTACGTGAAATATCTAAATGCTGTGGATAGCCTTCATCAAGTATCTCTTAAATAACTTACGTTTTGTTAAAAGATGTTATTAATCTGATGATTCGGACAAGTACCACCCAAGATGTTTTTTCTCATCATTTTAAATACATATATCTTGCATTTCAAGTTCTTCAACTGACTTATTTGCAATTGTAGTGCAATTATATACCTTTCCAATTGTATCCATATGCCATTGTATCTGTTAAAAATTTGTTTTTACCTTTTAATTAGCATTTTTTCTTTTTCAAAAATTGATAAAAATTTATTGAAAAAAAATGTGATCTTGCAGACAGCAAGATGAAAATTGAGGAAATTACTGGTGCAGCTTTCCAGTGGCCCTGTACATCACCAGGAATTTTTCCTTGAACTTTGATGTAGGAATTGCTCCTCCATTGGTACTTTGATATAAACAATACTTGGCCTTCCAAGTTTTTTGTTTTTCTTTCAGCTGATTTTCATCTCCGGCCTCCCAGTAGGTTTAAATGTTTTACTGCTTGGGATTCTTCCCAGTAGTCATCCACTGCAGAAGACTTCTGAAGTTCATAAAGTACAGTTGTGTAACATCTTACCATAAAAATAGATGGCATTCTCTTCACTATTGCAGTATTCTTCACCCAAGGGATCTCCTGCCAAGGATAGCCCAGCATCTAGCCAGTATACCAAAGCCTTTAGTGCTTATAGGCATCTTACAATCACACACATGCTCCCCTCTCAGGACGTAGGGCATAAAGTGACATACGGACACACTCAACTGAAAAAGCCACAGGAGAAACAAAATGCCTTTAGGGACAAGGATAACGTACATTCAGAAGGAGAGAAAGGAAGAGGAAAATGAGCCCTTCATCCATGAGGGCAAAAAGTGTACAGTTCAAGAGGTAGAATAGAGGAGGAAGGAGCAATAGAGCAAATACTGCAGCAGTGAAGGACATCTACTTTTATGGTATGATTTTACACAACTGTACTATGTCCTTCTTATCACTGTGTTAGTATTTTTCACCTAAGGGAGAAGACCTCAAGAACAAGCCAGGGAGGAGGAAGGCCCAGAAGAGCTGTCTACAGACCAGTGCAGGATAGCCATGGCAAAACCTGCCCTGGCCCTGTAAATAATAATCAACTTGCAATGCATGTTAGTGAAAGTAGGAGCAGAGGACCAAGTAGCAGCCTCAGTGATGGAATTGGTATCCATACCCTTGAAAAAAGCAGCAGAGGCTGCAGCTGCCCTACTAGGTACATTTGTGCCTTTACCGATGAGGAAAGACATTTTCGATGAAAAGAGTAACAAAAGAAATTGCCTTAGAAACCCAGGAAGAGATGGTTTGCTTAGAGACAGGCAAACCGAAAGTCCTGGGATGAAAAGAAACAAAAAACTGCTCAGATTTGTGAATAGTTTTGTCCAAATAATATTTAAGCTGTGTATGCAAATCCAAGATGTGAAGAACCTTCTAACTGGCAGACTGAAGAGAAGGGTAAAAAGAAAGGAAGATGAATAGACTGAAGAACCAACTTGTTGACCACCTTGGGTTTTAAAGAAGGATTGGTACAGAGAGATACCTGTCTCTGTGGAAAAGTAAGAAAAGAGGAGTAGCTATTAGAGCCTGAATTTCAGACACTCTTGGCTGAAGTGAGAGCCAAAAGAACAGTCCCCCAAGTATAATGTTTAAGAAAGCTGAAGAAGCAGGCTCAAAAAGGGACAGAGTCGATTTTTCCAGTACAAAACTGAGGTTCCAAGAAGGTGGAGCAGGCTTCCTGGAGGGCCTGTTAAGGACACCTTTAAGAAATTGCTTGATTTCAAATCTAGAGGCCAGAGGAGGAGTCAAGGGCAGACTGGCAGAAATTGCTGACAGGTGAGCTTTTACTGAAGAGTATGCCAACCCAGCATGGAGCAGATCACACAAATGGGAGAACCAGAAAAGCCTCCGTGGATAGGGGATCCTGATGTTGAGAGAGGCACCAATCAGAAAATTGCTTCCATTTGAACATGTATAATGTCTTGGTAGTGGGTTTCCTAGCATCTGCAGAAACCCAAAGCATGTCCTCAGGATTTTGATTCTTTTCAGGCACCTTTTTTTCTATCACCCACAGTGTCAGTTGAAGTGTGGACAAGTGATATTGAATAAGAGATTTTGTCTTGTGTGAGAAGAGACACCTGTTGCAGTAACTTGTGGTGATTGCCCCTGGCCAAGTGAGAAAGAAGGGGGACTAATGCTGTCTGGGCCAAAAGGAAGTCACTACCAAGATTTTGGGAGTCTTGTCTGATTTTGCACAAGACTTGTGGTAACAGAGGAAGGGAAGGCATTAAGAAGCATCCCCTTCCAAGGAAAAAACAGGGCATATACTTTTCAAGCCAGAAGATTTGGCACTCTGGAACAGAATAGAGGATGTTGTCTGTTCAGAGTGGAGGCAAAAAAGATCTACCTGAGGAATGCCCCTCTGATGAACAGTGTCCAGGAACACATCTCTTTGAAGTATTCATTTGTGAGCTTGTGTGCTGGCCCTGCTCAAGGAGTGTGCTACTACATTGTGCTCCAAGGGAATGTAAACTGCTTGAAGAGTCACTAGATACTGGACAGCTAGAATCCCAGACCTGAAGAGCTAGTCTTAAAGAAGATTAGGACCATGTTCATTGTGTTTCACTGTTGCAGTCCTAACCAATGGGTTATCGATTGGCCAGAATATCAAAGGTAAGTAAATATGACATCGGCTGTCTGTTGTAAAGGACGTCAGAACGTCCAATACAAAAGGAAGCAGCCAACGTCACTTCCTCAGTCTTCCTTGCCACGGAGCCTGAAGCAGAAGCATTTTTGCACGAGTACCGGTCGGCCGTTTACCTTTTTGGTTTCCGACTACAAAGTTGAAGTCAACTACAGCTAAATAACCCATTGGGGATCCTCTTTTCTTGCCTTAACAAATGTCAGAAAAAGTTAATTGTCTTGCCTGTGGAAAGCAGATTCCCCATCGAGATTTTCATTCGTATTGTATTATTTGTTTAGGCCTTGACCACAACGTTCCTAATTGTGATCTCTGTGCTTCCTTTAATCTACATACTATTCGTCGTCAGGCTAAGCTTTTAGCTAAGCATTTTAGAGTGTGACCTAAGTTTGTCGGTATGGCGTCTGCTGGTCTTCAGGCTTCAGATATTCCTTAGAAGCATAAGGATAAGGACCACAACAGGCTTCAGAAGGTCAAGTCTTCCGATGATGTTAAGTTGGTCATCAGCCCTGCGGTAGCCAGTGAGGCGCCTTTTCAGCCCCTGCAGTCAGCGGATTTTCAACCGCAAGCCTCAGTTGAGACCATTTCAGAGTCCCCAAGGCCTCTGGCTTCCATTTTGTCTTCTGACCTTCCACCTGTCGCCTCTTTAGCTGGATCTGGAGCCACTAAACTGGCGCCGGTTTCAAGGCCTCCATTCTTCGTTCTGACAGCAGGCTTATACCGACTATCTCTACCTCGACTTTGAGGTGGCCAAGCCTCCTGGGTCCTTCATACTTGCAAGTAAATCCTCCAGTTGTAAGCCTGTGAAGACCGGCTCCAGCTTCCTCACGTTCCCCTCAGTCTCAAATGGTTAAAATGGCTAATGACCTTTTGACTCTATTTAAGGGTTCACAGCCTCCTCCTTCAAAAAGGAGTAGGGATGTCTCTCCAGAAGTTTTATCTTATTCAGATTCTGATACTTCTAGCATTTCTGCTGATGAAGAGGAAGGTTCTCAGGTTTTTTTTCCTCCTGTTGAGGATTCAGATGCAAAGGAACCCATTCCTTCTGCTTCTCCTCTAGAGGATTTCTCTTTTGGTGATACTTTGAATACTGTTAGGGTGCATTTTAAATGGGAAAGTCAGGATTATCCCCAGTTTAAGAAAAGGATCAGGGAGTTTTTGGATTTGCCTCAGCATAAGCCTCTGACTATTCCTCCAGTGTTGGATGTGGTTGATGATGTTTTTCTGGTAAATTCCTTGACTCCGAATTCTGTTCCTCCTGCTCAAAGGAAACCTGACTGGTACTATAGAGTCCCTGATTCTCATTTGTTTCTTTTTAGGAATCCGCTAGTTGACCCAGAGGTTATTTCTCAAGGGCCTAAAGGAGTTAAGGCCACTGTTGCCAAAAATCCTGTCCCTTCCAACAGGGAATCTAGGAACCTAGATAGGTGGGGTAAAAAAGTTTATATCTCTGCCACTCTTGCTATTAGGTCAACTAATTGCCTTTTTCATATGCTTAAGTATCAGCAGCACACCTTGGAGGCTATTAAGTCAGACTGCAAGTGGGCCTCTTTTAGCAGAGAGTACGGATATGCAGGATTTGCTGAATTCTGCCAGTCTTGTCAATAAACATTCATTACATTGTGGTTTTGACATTCTAGAAGCTTCCTGCAGGGCAACCGTTACTGAATCTGTTATCAGAAGGCATGCTTGGCTCAGAGAACAGCCCCTTCCAGAGTCTGTCCAGTCTTAAGCTTTTAGATGTACCTTTACATAAGGACCGTCTTTTTGGCAGCAAAGCAGAGGAAGTGCTCAAAAAGATGGAGGGATAAGGCCAAGTCTATGCAAACTGTTAAAGACTTTCTGCAAGTTCATCCTCCTCACTTCAGCAGGAATTGCCGTTCTAAGAGTTGGATGTTTCCTGATACCAACAGACAAAATCGTTCTAGGACTAGAGGTTACAAATCTTCTAGGGGGCAGGTGGCTACCCCTCGAAGGTCTAAGCGATGGCATGCTTCCACTTCTAAGGTGGGACGTTCTAAGCCTACATGTCAATCCAAGCATTCTCAATGACTGTTCAACTTCTGCCTGTTCCTGCTTGCCCGGACTTTCCTTTAGAGGAAGGTTGGCCATTTTTGCAAATGTCTGGGCCACCATCACAGACGACAAATGGGTACTCAGAACTCTATCCCTAGGGCACAGGTTTTCTTTCCACACCTTTCCGGTGCCCAAAGTATTCCCGGACATTCCTCCAAACCAAAGGGCAGAAGTAGAAAAGCAAATGTTGTGTCTGTTACATCTGGGGGCAATAGAATCAGTTCCTGCTCAGCAGGTAGGCCAGGGCTTCTATTCCAGACTTTTCTTAGTTCCAAAAAAAGAAGGCACCTGGCATCCTATCCTAGATCTATCCATTCTGAACTCTTTCCTGGTAATTCCAAAGTTCAGAATGCTCACTCTGCATCAGTTGCTACCAATGTTAGACAAGGACTCCTGACTGGTAACTCTGGATCTCAAAGAAGCTTATCTGCACATCCCTATCAAGGAAAGTTGCAGGCAATACCTTCATTTCAGAGTGGGCAAGCAACATTATCAATTCTCTGTGCTGCCCTTTGGCTTATCTACTGCTCCCAGAGTTTTCACAAAGTGCCTGGCTCCAGTCATTGCTTTTTGCAGGCCAAAGAAAATTCAGATTTATCCATACCTGGACGACTGTCTAATTCAAGCAAATTCTCAGGAACAGCTGTTAAAAGATCTGGAATTTGTAAAGACTCTTCTCTCTTCCCTGGGTTACACTCTCAACGAGGAAAAATCAAAAATGGTTCCGACCAAGCAGATAACATTCCTGGGAAGCGAGTCTGAACACAGCTGCCCAGGAGATGTATCTCACCCAGGAGAAGCATGCAACTCTTTCAGTTTACTTCAAGGATTTGGCAAGCCTGTCCCAGCTCCCTGCAAGGAAATACCTGCAAGCTGTTGGATACATGCCCTCTTGCATTCTCATGATTCCATATGCAAGACTGCATATGAGGAAATTGCAGTGGTACCTCAAGAACCTTTGGTGTCAACACACACAGGACCTTGTTACGATAATTCCTCAGCTTCCATGTCTGCAGACAGAGTTTCTATGGTGGGTGACAGCCTGCCTACAAAACAAAGGCATGCCTTTTCGCCCACCTTCTGCCATTAAAGTTCTTACCACGGACGCATCAAACTACACCTGGGGAGCTCACTTGGATGGCAGAAGCATACAGGGACGTTGGAACGCCCAGTGGATGCACTTGCGCATAAACCTGAAGAAGTTGATAGCAGTTAAGCAGGCCTTACAGGCTTTCAAGCATCTTCTTTCTCCAGGAACTCTGCTTGTCAGAACAGACAACACCACAGTCATGTGGTACATCAACAAACAGGGAGGGACTCATTCATACTCCCTGTGCAGACAGAGTATGATTCTCTGGTCCACAGCAGCATCCTTGGGCCTGCATCTCCTAGCTCAGTCTCTTCCAGGGAGAGACAGTGTTTTGGCAGACCAACTGAGCAGACAGACCCTGGATCCTCATGAGTGGCAACTGAACAGAGCAGTCTTTTACAACATCATTCAACGTTGGGGCACTCCTCAGGTGGATCTTTTCTCCTCCCCAGACAACCACTTTCTACCACTTTTTTGCACCAGACAGCATCGCAGCAAGGCCTGGAGAGTGGATGCTCTGTCCTTCCCTTGGATGCTACTGTCAGTTTATGCCTTCCCTCCTCTTCTTCCCAGGGTATTATTGAAGATCAGGGATGAAAGACCAAGGACCATTCTCATAGCTCCAGACTGGCCCAGACAGCATTGGTATCCACTGCTTTGCAGTCTCTCCCAATTTCCTCCTTGATATCTTCCTCTGAAACCAAATCTTTTGGTTCAGGAAGGGGCAAGCATTCTACATCCTCATCTTCAGTCTCTCCATTTGGCAGCATGGCTGATTGTATGAATCAATCCATTTTCTTCTTCCCTTTCCCAGCAGGTGGTTAACGTACTTCGGGAGGCAAGGAGGCCTAGCACTAGGAAGTCCTACGCTGGCA
>NC_056739.1:605850161-605882661 GCF_019279795.1 Protopterus annectens | reverse complement strand
GCTCGTTGCATAGCACAGTTCTTTTTATAAAGCAAAACACACATGCATGTCTATAATTTTTCCACCTAACTTCCCATTGGCTTTTCCTGCCTTCTTCACCTTGCTGGTTTAACCATTTTTCTTGTACAAGACATTTTAATACTGGTTCTCAAACGTACTCTAGGGAGGAACGTTTGGCATACTTTGCCAGAAAAGATGGCAGGCATTGAGAGCGTCTTGTACGGGAACCAGTGCGTAGTTCCTCAGTTTAGCTGTAGGCATATGCTAGAGTATCACTATAAAAACAGCTCTCTAAAATAGCAAATGCAGTGTCCAGCTTTTATTCCCACTCCCAATGTATACAGGTGCTGAGCTTGTGGAGTACGAGGAGATAAGAGGTGACTTGTTTCTAACTTGGATCTCGACTATGCATTCCAGGGTTTTATTCCTACATAGCCCCTTGTTAATTAGCTAGAGCCAGCAGTCAACTGATAAAGCCACTGGGTCAAAGGCATTGACATGATAAAGTGAAAACTATAGCATTTTCTTTCCAAAACTAGCACTGAAGGAGGAGATTGCTTAATATTTTGGTTTGTTTGGCATAGTGAAATAAAAGTGCAGTGTACAAGCTCAGAATAAATGTGTACAAGAATACTCGCACAGTAATTTCAAGTACTCTATATAGCAACAACAGTTATCTTCTTTGATTTATTTAAGGGCTTTGGAAGTTTGTCCATTGAAGATAATAGTCATTTAACTTCAGATGGTGAGCAGGCTGCAAGGAAAGTTGCAGTAACTCTCAGGAGCAGAATTGAGATTGAAAGTTGAGTCATTAAAAAACAGTCAGTAGAATGGGTGAAAAGGATAGTCACTTTACTAATGTAGGACAAGACTTGTATTTCTAAGTATTGGCTGACTCTTAGTGGTTGAATGAGACCATTGCAGATTGCTTACAGTTGATTAAATGGTCTAATTTTACCAATTGCAGTGGTTTTATTGGATGCAACCTGATCTTACCTTATCTGATAGATAAGCTAAAGACAACTTCAAGTTAGGTATATTAAATGTAAAAATTCCTTATTAGGGTTTTCTTTTATATTTATCAGCACTATAGATATTTTGAAAAACTGCTGTACAAATAATTTAAGGCTAAGGATGTATTGTGAAAATAATGGATCTGATAATGTGGGGTCAGACACAAGAACATGACAAAAAACTGATACAGTTACTGAATAGATTGAGATAATATGATTTTAAATTAGACCAGGGGAAAATGAGAGTGACAGATGGTGTGTGTGTATCATCTAATATCAAAGTGACTGAAGACAGACTTGAAGTCAGCAGTAGTACTTTTATTGAAGCCAGATGAGATTTGTAATTTCTGACTAAGATGCATTATCTTTCAAACTTTGTACTTGATGTAACTGTGCCTCTTAGAAGTTTTGAATTGCTAAGGAATGTTGAAACTGAAAATGAAATTAGTATGCTGTGAATAGAAACTTCTGAATTGTTCAAGAAAGTTGTAACAGAAATTTGAAATAGTATGCTGAAGTCTAATGTATTACAAGTGCATGCAAGTCAGATCAATGTAGGAGCTGTGGTCTTGCAGAAAAGCAAACCCGATGTCCATGAATCAAGAACATTTACAGATGCCCAAAAGGGATGTGCTTGGTTGTGGTAATAGATGTTCATCGTGTTACACTGCTGCAGTCATTACACTTGGGTTATCCTGCCGTCAGGCAGTCTTGCAGTCGGCCAGAGTTCCAAAGTCTTGGTCTGACGTCAGTTGCTGTCGCTTCTTCCCTGACGTCAGTGCGCCAGGGGTATATAAGATGGATCCGACGCCATTTTCTTCAGTCTTTCTTGCCACGCGGTGCCCGAAGCAAAAGCAGTTCGCAAGTGCCGGTCAGCCGACTCCTGAGATTTTCGAAGTCGAATTTCAGATCCGAAGTCTTCAATAAAGCTAAGTACCCCATTGGGGAAACTTTTTTCTTGCCTCAGACCAATGTCAGAAAAAGTTAATAATTGTATTTCTTGTGGGAAGCAAATACCTCATAAGGACTTCCACTCTTACTGTATTCCATGCCTAGGCCCTGATCACTAGTTGTCGGTTTTGTGCTAGATTTAACAAACGCATTATAAAACGACGTTTTGATTTTGCTTTGCACTGCTTTGGCCGAAAGTTCAATTATACAATGCCATCGGAACAACTGACGACAGCAATTCTTAAACGCAAGGACAAGGATAAAGACAGGCATCCGAGGTCCAAAACCGACGACGAAGCCTCTTCTAGGCCAGTCCCGGGTCTCAGTGAGGCGCTTTCGCAGCCCCTGACACCCGCTATCTCAGAGCCACAGTCCGCCTCCGACTCCCACGTGGAGACAACTAGGACTCTGGAAACTCAAGGTATTGGGCCTACAAAAACGAATCCCTCAGATGGGTCCAGAGCCGCTGAGCAGGCGTCTGCTTCTGAGGGTGTTTTCAGACCTTCACAACTTACCATTAAAGCAACAGCCAAGACAAAAACACCATTAAAGACAAAGAAGCAAGTACAGCATTCTCCTAGACAGTCCTCCATGCCTAAGAAACAGATGCTCAAAATGGCCAAAGACCTCATTACTCTAATCAGGGGTTCCCATCCCCCTCCTGAGAAAAGGCCTAGGCAGGATACAGACTATGATTCCTCTGATCAGGTTTCCATTTCCTCTGATTCCTCTTCAGACCAGGGATACTCTCTACCCCCCTATGAGGACTCTGATGCTGAAGAATCTATCCCTTCAGCCTCTCCTCCTGAGGATTACTCTTTTGGGGAAACTTTACATACCATGAGGGAGCATTTCCATTGGGAAAGTCAGGATTATTCAGAATCCAAGAAAAGGCTCAGGGACTTCCTTTTATTGCCTCAGCACAGGCCCCTGGCTATTCCGCCTGTGTTAGATATTGTGGATGATGTGTTCTCTTAATCCAGCTTATCTCCTGATTCTTTGCCCCCTGCACCAGCCAAGCCAGAGTCCCTGACTCTCACAAGTTTCTTTATAAAAGCCCTTCTGCTGACCCAGAAACCATTTCCCAGGGTCCCAAAGGGGTCAAGGCTTCCATTGCAAAAAATCCAGTCCCCTCTGACAGAGATTCTAGAGCATTGGATAGATGGGGGAAGAATGTTTACACTTCTGCAACTTTAGCAGTAAGGGCTTTAAATTGCCAGTTTCACATGCTTAAGTACCAACAATATTTAATGGCTCAGTTAAAACAGAAAATGCTTGCAAGCTCAGAAGCACCCGACTATAAAGAAATGCAGGATTTATTGCATGCAGGTGAACAGGTGAGAAAACATACTCTGCAATGTGGTTTTGATTCTTTAGAGGCCTCTTGTAGAGCCACAGTTACAGGTTCTGTGATTCGAAGACATGCTTGGTTAAAAGAACAGAGTTTACCTGATCATGTTAAGGCAAAATTATTGGATGCTCCTTTACAGCATGGTACCTTGTTTGGTGTTAAGGCAGAAGAGGTGTTAAAGAAAATGGAGGATAAAGCTAAATCTATGCAAACAGTCAAAGATTTCTTACAGGTACAGCCACCTTGATTTAGCAGAAATTGGCCTACAAAGAATTGGTCCTTTCCAGTGTCAGACATGCCAAAGAGAGGCAGATACAGACGTCCAAGAGGCAGACAGACGACAGTGGGGTACCTCAACCCCAAAAGGAGGTGAGGACAAGTCTCAGCCTTACAGGAAACAGTCCCAATGACTTCCCCCTTCATATGCCAAGCACTTCCCTTTTGGCAGCCCCCTTAGGGGGAAAACTAGCACTTTTTTCTCAAAACTGGCAAACAATCACCCAAGACAAATGGGTTCTGAATATTGTCTCAAGGTTACAGGTTCCACTTTCACACTTTACCAAGGCTAAAAGGAATGCCAAACCTGCCACAAAATCAATGGGCAGAGGCTCAAAAACAAATTTCATCCCTCATGGACATGAGAGCTATTCAAAAAGTACCACAGCAGGAACAAGGACAAGGATTTTACTCAAGACTCTTCCTGGTCCCCAGAAAGGACAAAGCCTGGAGACCCATATTAGACCTTTCAACTCTAAATACTTACCTGGATGTTCCAAAATTCAAGATGTTGACACTACAGCAGCTTCTTCCCATGCTGGGCAAGAAGGCTTTGCTTACTTTGGACCTCAGAGGCATACCTGCATGTCCCTACCAGACAATATTGCAGAAGATACTTCAGATTCAAAGCTGGTACAATGCACTACCAATTCTCTGCACTGCCCTTTGGCTTATCTACTGCACCCAGGGTCTTTACAAAGTGCCTGGCACCAGTAATTGCATTTTGCAGACAAAAAGGAATTCAAATATATCCATACCTGGACGACTGCCTCATTCAAGCAGAGAGAAAGGACATTCTTCTAAAGCATCTGGCGTTTGTAAAAAGGTTGCTAATTTCTCTAGGGTACACAGTAAACGAAAAGAAGTCAAAACTAGTGCCCTCACATCAGATAATATTCCTGGGTGCCAGCTTAAATACACCCAGATGGCTTATCTCACGCCAGACTAACAAGGACAACTGACTCAATATTTTCAGTTACTGGCAAAAAAGTCCCATCTCCCTGCAAGAAAAATTCTGCAGGCCCTGGGATTCATGGCATCCTGCATACTACTAGTTCCATATGCCAGACTGCATATGATGAAATTACAATGGTACCTAAAAAGTTTTTGGACTCAACACTCTCACAGTTTAGAAGCAGTTTGTGTCTTTCGGCTTTTCCCGGTTAGGGGTCGCCACAGCGGAACTTCGGTCCGCTAATGATTGGAGTAGAGTTTTACGTGCTTGCTTGCCGGGCCTAACGCACAACCTTCAACGAAGGAACGCCCATTCACGGATGTCGCCACATAGAAGATGCTCTAACTGAGAATCGAACGGGCAGTGTCTAACTGTGAGGCGACAACGATACCAGTAATACCAATAATTCCCTGCCTTACAACAGGAGTTTCGATGGTGGGCACAGGCATGTCACCTCAACAAGGGTCAGCCTTTCACTCCACCCACAGCCAGGCAGACTCTAACAGATGCTTCGGATTATGCCTGGGGAGCACACATGGCAGGAAAATGCATTCAGGGCAAGTGGACCACAGACCAAATGCATCTTCACATCAATCAAAAAGAGATGTTGGCTGTTCAAAATGCCCTAACAGCTTTCAAGGACCTTCTGCATCCAGGACAATTATTAAAAAGACAGACAACACCACAGTAATGTGGTACATAAACAAGCAAGGGGGCACTCATTCGTATCTCCTATGCAGGCAAGCCATGACCTTGTGGAACACAGCTCTAACTTATCAAGTTCATCTGCAAGCACAATTCCTGCCAGGAAAGAAAAATACTCTGGCAGACGATCTAAGCAGAAATATCATGGACCCTCACGAATGGAAATTGAATCCACAAATCTTCAGCATGGTAACGCAAAAATGGGGATGCCCAGACATAGATCTTTTTGCCTCCCCACTGAATTGCCAACTTCAAAAATTCTGCACAAGGACTTATCACACACAAGCATGGAAAGTGGATGCTCTTTTGTTCAGCTGGAAAAGTCTAAAAGTTTATGCCTTCCCACCACTGCCTCTCCTTTCAAAGGTACTCCTAAAAGCCAGACAAGAAAAACCACAGATGATCCTGATTGCTCCAGACTGGCCACGCCAGCACTGGTACCCAATCTTAAAGAACTTAGCTCGAGGCCCACCATGGATTTTGCCTTAAATTTCACACCTTCTGACTCAACAAAACAATCAGGTCCTGCACGGTCAGCTCAAAACCCTAAACCTGGCTGCATGGCAGAGTCATTAGTCAAACAGGCAACACCTCTCTCTAAAGCTGTTATGGATGTCATTTTGGAGGCCAGGAGGCCTAGCACCAGGAAATCTTACTCGGAAAAATGGAAGAGATTCTGTGCCTGGAACCAGGCTCAAAGCCTTGACCCTCTTGTCCCAAACATTCCTCAGATTTTACAATACTAAACTGAGATGCTGGACAAAGGCCTATCCTTCTCATCAATTAAGATCCACGCCTCTGCCATTTTAGCACATTACAACACGGATCCTCCTTTATTCTCTCATCCCTTGTAAAAGCAGTACCTCAGAGGGGCTAAAAACATAAGACCACCCCGGAGAGCACCAACACCAACTTGGGACCTCAATTTTGTTTTGGAAAAACTGACCTTGCCACCTTTTGAGCCAGCCCATACAGCCGATCTAAAATTTTTATCATGGAAAACAGCTCTGCTCCTGGCAGCAACTTCAGCACAAAGAGTCTCAGAGCTACAGGCATTAATGGCAGTGGAACCTTTTATAATTTTTCATCAGGACAGGGTTTCTTTAAGGACAAACCCTACCTTTATGCCAAAGGTGGTATCTAGTGTGGCTCTTAACCAAACCATCCATTGGCCAACTTTTTATCCAAACCCCCAGAATAAAGGGGAAAAACTTCTGCACTCTTTGGACATACACAGGTAGCTACGCTTCTACTTGGACAAAATAAAAGCTTTCAGGAAAACTGAGCAACTGTTTGTAGCATATGCTGCAGGATCACAGGGCAAGGCTATCACAAAGCAGACTATTTCCAAATGGATAGGACACTGTATTCGTTACTGCTACACACAGCATGGAAAATCAGTCCCTAATAACATTAGGCCACATTCTACCAGAACAACAGCCATTTCAACAGCCTTTCTCAGAGGAGTACCAACCAAGGAAATTTTGGAGGCTGCAACTTGGAATTCAGTGCACACATTTACCAAGCATTACCACTTGCCTCTTTACTCTAAATCCAGAGCAGGATTTGCCACTGCAGTTCTGCAGGGCCTCATAGCCAATCCTAACTCTTTATAGACCAACCACCCAACCTTAGCTTTGGGATTCTACCCAAGTGTAATGACTGCAGCAGTGTAACACGATGAACATAGTACAGTTTTGTACCTACCATAAATGTAGATGTTCGAGTGTTCACACTGCTGCAGTCCAGGTTACCCTCCCTCCATCCCCTCTGTCCTAGCTGGACTTATCTATACCTTTGTATCCTATACAGCCTTTGTGGTGTATTTGCTTGTAACTGAAGGTATTGTTTTTATTTTTTATATATGTTTTATTAGCAATGTGTATTGCCTACCTACTTGAGGGCACCTGACATCTGGGTCAAGAAAAACTGAAGAAAATGGCGTTGGATGCATCTTATATACCCCTGGCGCACTGACGTCAGGGAAGAAGAGACAGCAACTGACGCCGGACCAAGACTTTGAAACTCTGGTCTACTGCGGGACCGTCTGACGGCAGGATAACCCAAGTGTAATGACTGCAGCAGTGTGAACACTCGAACATCTACATTTATGGTAGGTACAAAACTGTACTTTAACAGTTAGATTTTTTTTTTTACATATATTCATTCCAAAGAACCAGCAGTATGTGCAGCTCATAAAGCATTGCACAGGAGTCAGAATGTCTGTGTACTAGCCTCCTCTAAGATTATAGAGGAACCCACTCCTTAGAAATATGAAATGAAAGTGTAATACAGACTAGGCAAGGAACTACATATGGGAGAGCATATTACTAGCACAAAATCAAGATATGTTGGAAGAACAACTAGAAATTATTGGGGTGATACCACCATTGACAGAGATTAGAAGTGAGATTAATTGATTTACTGACACAGAAATTGCAGGTTACTGAAAGAAGCAATAGTGAGAGGTTGGCTCAAGCAAATGTCTGTCGGTAAAGATATCTAGTCTTGTTTTTTATTCATGGCAGTTGTGTTCAAGGCTTAGTGTTCAAAGCTAGCATGACTGTAGTACCTAAAGAGGCTGGCGAGATGGAGTCACATTTTGGAATGGTGAAATGCAAAGAAGCAAGCATGCAGATATGTTGGACTGGAATTTCAGCATAGTTTGAACAAGTTGAACAAAGCTGCAGTATGCAGCTTGAGTGTAGCAATCTGAGAAACTAAATGTTAGCTTGCCCTCTTCCGGGCAGATTATGGTGGAGATTAGGTGTAATTTTGCTTTGGTTTATAGAACAAATGTAACCAATGTGTCAAGTATTATTTCACGTACCTTGGAGTGATTTATTAAGTACTTTTAAGTTACCAATGTGGCAGGTGTGATGGTGTCTTCAAGATAAGGCATGCTTGATGTCACATCAGACCGTAGCCTATAGAATACGAGCTAAGTAGTTTAAAAGGTTTGAGGAAAACTGGGAATTTAAATGTGGAAGTGCAAGTCCACACTATCTTTAAATGGGCAGAACCGTTCAGACACTGAAGACTCTTGACAAAACTGCACTACCAGTAGCTGTGGGCGTTGTCATGTTGCAGGTTCAAAATGTTGGAATACTCCATTGCAGGAACTCCATCCGTTTCCTTTTCAGCTGTTAATAGAAGGAAAGCTAAAGAACAGGCTGCCAACTTAAACTTTTGTTAATTCCGGAGAGCAAAAGTTGGGTGCTGCAGAGGGTCATCAAGCTTGAAATAGTACTCTGGAAAATTATCTAAACTGCAAGTGGGAGAAGGTCAGGTGGGAGAAGGTCAGAATTTAGTAGTCCCCAGTGAAGGTCAACAACCCAACGCAGTAGTGATAAGTAAAGAAAATGAGTCCAGATCTTTTATTATCCATGAGCAATATGGAAAGTTATATGGGAGGCGAAGGAAGTTGTATATAAAAGACAGTTACATATGTGTAAGAGCAAGATTGTAGTGATCTGCAAGAGTGTGTAAAAATGTGTTACAGAGAGGAATCGATTAGATGGAATTGTCTCTGCGAGTTGAAAGCTTAAACTGGTCACAGCAACAAATCTGAAGTGGTAGCAGATCAAACATTAGTAGTCCTATTAGAATGCCAAAATGTGGAAGAGTTGCTAAGGAACAAGTCATACATAGACAATTCATTGACTTCTAGTAAAGTATATATTGACTCTAAAGATGGAAAAGAGTAATGGTTAAATCTTCAGATTTATGTGATGTGTAGCTAGGTTAAAATTAATGTTAACTATGTCATGAGCTTATGTGGCTCCCTATTGAAATGTTAGCAGTCGAAACGCAGTTTCAACAAGCCGAAAAAAGACTGAAAACCCAGGAAAAGAGCAAATCTCAAAAGATCACTCTTCTCCTTTAAACGTCTTATTTGCAGGGAGACAAGCCCCCCTGCATCCTCTGATGTGGGGGGGGGGGCAAGCACCATCCCTGAAGTTATTTATACCAACTCCGAGATCTCTGTGCTTTGGAGAAAAGGGGATATTCTGAGAAATGGTCATTTCAGACTTGGTATTTGTAAGTCCATTTTTGTCCATTCAGTCTCCATGTTTCGGGACTCAGTGTAGCAGGTCCCAAAGTTTTAAATAGTTATGTCTTATATTTGCACATGACTAGTTCACATATGGTGTTTTTGTGTTAAAAGGTAGGCTGTAGTGTGGTGTTGTATTTTTAAGAGTAAGATCTGTTGCTGTTGTGTCTGTTGCACGGAATGTTTCCACACTTTGCAGGTATACTGAAAACGTGGAGGCTGGTGACACTGTTCACAGTGGCTGTGTTTAAAACTATCCTGACAGTCTTAACTCTGCCCTTTTGGCCTTCAAGAAGGTGAATGCATTCTGCAAGCTTCTGAATAATGGATAGAGCAGTTATCCAAGCATCCTGCTGTAGATTTACTGAAGGTCTTAACAGTTTACTGTAGGTCCCAGAGACCGCAGCATTTTGCCACCAGGCAAGGGAGTACAGTTATTTGGACACGTACGCAACTGTGTTTACTCCTTTGCCACAATGGTATTTTAGAGCTCAGACATTTGTCTCCCATCTCTCTGTTCCATTCCCACTTGGCTAGAAAACACTGGGGAAGATTGATGACTTCCTGGACTCTGCTCTAGTACAACTTATGGAAATGAAATTATAGCCACCAACAATGATTTTTTTTTTTTGCATATCTTGTTTCATCTCTGACTTTGCATACACTCTGGCTAGGACCTCGCAATCTCATCTGTGTCTCCATCGGAAGGCATAATAAACTGTCATCATTTAAGGGGAAACACAGGAGTAGGAACTTTTTATAGCCATTTCTTGAAAAGCACTCTTCAGCTAGTTCTGTGCAAGTGGCACAACAGTTAGAGTGATCACCTTTGGTGCAGAAGGTTGTGGATTCTTTTTCCACACCAGGCAGACAGATTGCTAACACTGTATAGCAGTGTGTGTGTGTGTGTGTGTAAAACCAATGTCCCATTTGAGTTGGTTGTATCTTAAGTGGATGTAAAAGATCCCACGTCACTTGTCTCAAAAAAAAAGGGAAAGTTCCCTTATGCCCTGCCCAAATTTGTCGTAGTAATATAAAATTACTGCATCAAGGCTCACCTGAAAAGAGGCCATTAACCTTGTGGGGCTTAACCAGTCAACAGAGGATAAGTAAAATAAGTAAGACCTGGCCTGTGACTCGTCATAGATGTAGCAGTCTGCTTCAACTCTGTAGTGGGCCTTTATGAGCCTCATCCTTCCACACCAATTCTAATTCAGGCCAGCTGCAAAACAATGGAAGTCAATTTTCATCAGTATCTAAGGAAGGATGTAGAGCATCACAGTCTTTCTTCTAGAAAATACTGAGTTGCTGAATGTGATGCTGTTGCTGGCTGCAGTGCCACTGCTCCTGCCTTCTTTCAAAGAATTCAACATGGTAAGGATTCTCCAAGCTCACTCCTGTTTGGAGAACCTTCACAAAGAACAAGTAAGATAAAACTAGAATGAACTGTCTGGTCACCACGGCTAGCTTAAAAATAAAGAAATTTAATCAAAAAGAAATACAAAAGAAGAACGCTTTCAGGCAAAAGCCCTTCAGATCTTAAAGCACACAGCAAAGCAAAACTTGGAAACACTAAAGAAACCAGAAGGCATAGAGAATTGACCATTGGAGACCCGCAGTATCAATTAAACAATCTCCGTGCTCTGAGTGCTGGCTTTAAAGGAGGAGGAGCTTCTTCATTTTCTTTTTTTTCACCCCCTTGCAGATAACCCTGGAGAACATGGCCTTGGCCTTCTTGTTGAGGATGCAGTGCAGGATCCAAGTTCAGAATTTGCTGCTGCATTCCGGATTAATGGCTGCTAAACTCTCTCTAGTGCCATTGTCTGCCTGAGGATGAGGGTCGTCTCACTGTGAGGTGACAGTGGCTGCAGAGCCACCATGCAGTTGTGGATCCTGTGGTGTCAGACCCTTGTGATAGACAATTGCCAGTAGCATTCTGGTGGGTCTCAGCTTCTGTAACAGAACCCATGGAATATTCTGATGATGATGCTTTACATTCCAGGCTGGGGAGCTTGAATAGGATCTCATACTATGGAAGAAGTATGGTTCACCCCTTCAGAGGAAAACCAGACGTCAGCCTTTACTAGATTCTACCAGTCTTCCCTTCTACCTGTATGGATGGGGACAAAGAAGCTACGTGGGAAGTCTGCTCGTGTAGTCTGATAACGTGTCCATTGTTTGAGAGCTAAATAAGCAAGGCACACAAACTTAGTATCTTCTGTATAAGGAAGCAATGATTCTGACACTACTCAACCTGTGAGTACTAGAGGTATGGACAGGAGCTGGTTTTCCATTGCTCATTTGTTCTGATTCTATGCAGGGTTGTCAAAAAAAAAAGTCAAAAGTAACTGTCGTTAAACCATACACAAGTATGCAGCTGAATGAAATTACATTTCTCCAAGCACATGCACAAACAGAAAACACAACAATATAGAATACAAAAAAGACATTTACAGCAACAGTGTACGAGCCAACCAAAGGCACACAAGCTTCAAAAAAAAAACATGCACTGTTCCATGGACTACAACAGTCTGTCCACAACATCGCCGCCATCTCCCCCTTCATTACCAGCAACATCCAAGACCCAGTCTTTCCTTCCGACACTCACAGGCCCTAACAAATGCTGCTACTTACAGGCTCAAAAGACCACTCCACCACCAGCAACATCCAAGTGCCAGTTTTTTCTTCTGACCTTCCATCTGACACTGCAGACCTTCACAACCATGGCTAACATCAGGTCCAACAGCCACAACCTGGACAAACTTCCTCAATTTCCACCATCCATACCATCACTATCACCAGCTCATACTGCAACCCATCAGCAGTGTTTCAAATCCAGTCCAGTTAAAACAAACAAATCCGGTCCCTTTAAATTGCACTGGCAGACAAGGTTACAACCTCCATTTCCCACATTCTGTACCAGCTAACTCTCCACTGAAGGCCCCAACTTCCATATGTTAATCTTCCAATAAAAAAAAGCATGTAAAAGTTTCAAACACTGACTTCACGGACACCACTGCCGCAAACAGCCACACACTCGACCAGGCCAAATGGTTCAACCTGATTTGCAGATGAGCCAAAGAATAGTGTCAGGTTTCCAAATGTTTCAAGGACCCCCCCCCCATAGCATCTATTGACTTGTGATGTAGTGGCACTGATTGTGAACTTGTGTATATATAGCACTACTCGTATTCCAGTGCGACATAAGCTGTGTCTCATTGGTTGACACTGAAATGCCATTTTATCCCAGTGGTTTATGGGTCTAACCATTAAAGAATAAAAGTGTCTGTGCTGTATTGAACATGCTTGGGTCCACACACCCCAATTTAAAGTGACTGTGCTGCAGCAGGCGGTCTGTGCCAAGTAGTAAATTGGCATCAGGCACATTTGTTGTCTCCATTTGAGATTCTTCAAAGTATGTAACGGCCTAAGCCACTTCATCTGACTGTTTCAAACTGTCATCTTTTGTCATGCTGCATTCTCTTTGATTTACCACCTGTCAATGCTGAACCATTAGCTGACCACTCACAAAATCACCAGAACAAGCACTACCATACATCCTGTGTGTGAGGGGGTATAGGTCATGGCATAGCTCTTTGGGGATGATGAATTTGGCCTCTTGCTGCTGATGACTTCCATATCATTCTAAAACTGCTTGATCGTTCTTACTGCTCATCTACTATAAGAAGCTCTCAGGTTACTGGGCTCCTTATTCTCATCACTGACATTGATCCTAGCAGTTCTGTAAAGGCTCATTCACACCTCTTATATCAGTGATTTAATCCTTAATGTTAAGTTGTCAATCTCGCCTTCATTCTTGCTGGATGGGTTCGGAGCCGATCCTCGGCTTCGACTCGGCACTTGCTAAGCTCGAGAGCTAATTTTACCAGCACGAGGCAACCCTATATCCCATGATGCAAGGCGGAGACTACCCAGATCTCGTTTGCCGCTTCGCTAACGAGGTGCCTTTTTTTACTAGCTCCAGGTAAGTGACTAGATTTGAGACTTTCAGTCTACCCCCTTTAAATATATATATTTGTTTTTTGTTAACCTTAACGCTTACTTTAACCCTATTCCCGTTAGTGTTCCCTTTTTTTCTAGTTATTTATCCCCTTTCCCTAGTTTAGGCCTTAGGCCTTCCCCTCCCTAAATTTTTTCCTGTCAGGGATTGTTTGTGTATGACTGTGTGTTATCCCTGTTTATTTTAAATTGTTGGATTGGGTGTTTTTGTCTGTGTGTTAGTGTATTGTGTTTCCTCGACACAGTTATGTCGAAGGACACTAAGGTCTCAGGCTTCAAGAAGTGTGACTCGTGCTGTCAGAAGATGTCTCTGACAGACGGTCACACTTCTTGTGTTTATTGCCTGGGACCTTTGCACCTGCAGGACTCTTGTGCTATCTGTCATGCCTTCAGCCCAAGAGTCCTGCAGGAGCGAAGAAATAAGTTGATATTAAGAGGCTTATTAAAGCCCGAGAGCTCCCCGACTAAGTCGGCGCCGGGGAAGCCCTCGAAACCTGTTAAGCCTTCAGCTGAGAGTTCCAAGCCGTCTGCTTCTGGTTCACCCTCACCAGGGTCGAGATCGGCTCTGGCCGGAGCCGATCCTTCCACCTTAGTAGTCTCAGTATCTGCTCCATCCGGTGCCGATACCGCCCAACCTAGACATTCAGTGTCGGCTCCGGCTGGAGCCGACCTATCTTCGGCTCCGTTGGCTTCATCGATCTCAAAAAAAGAGATCTCGATCCCCGTCATTAGAGTCGATACGTTCGGCTCCGAGATCACCCCTGCTCTCGGAGCAGAGCCATCGGAGCCGTTCTCAGTCGTCCAGGCTGTCTGATCACGACCTCGAGAGAGTGGTGAGTAGACTATTAAAGTCTCAGGCATTGGCCCAAATACTCCATAGCCCATCTCAACAGACGTTAGCTATTTCACATCCACCAAACATTCCTCCTTCGACTCTCTTACAGAGCTCGGAGCTGGAGCTCCTCGGAACCGTCCCCGTTGTAGCTTCGGAACCGATACCACCCCTTTCGGCTCCGTCGTCCTCTGCTCCGATTTCCTCCCTGAGGCCTTCATTGGAGGGATCCGGGCATCTGGTCTCTCTCTTCGGCTCCGAGGGGGCGAGTGGCATCGGACCCTTGTCCGACCCCGTTCTCCCTCTCGGAGCTTCGGCGTTGGTGAGCTCGGCTCCGACATCTGCCTCGGAGCCTTCCCTCTCGGTAAGGCATGGGGTTCCTATCTCTTCGGAGCGGACAACTTTCTGGTCTCTCTGATGGAGGAGCCTTCGAGGTGAGGAGTGTACTAGCCCCTGGGCTTAGTCAATGGACAGTTCCATCAGCTCCTCCCACTACAGTGCCTGCTGACGTCTCTTCCCACTCTCTTGCTCCCAGACCCAGAGATCCAACACCACAGGTTTCCCCATTGGGAATATCTTCCTCTTCCGAGGCTTCTCCTGATCCGTCAGGTGAACCCCCGTGTAAGAGGACATGTAAGAGGAAACATCTAGACTCCCCTGAGTCTACTACATCTGATACTGACCTGGATGAGTCGGAGGGATCCCCAAGGTCCTCCTCTGAGGATGTCTCATTCTCAGACATCATTGAACTCCTTAAGCAGAGGGGGAACTGGCCATCCCTTAATCCTTCCGAGGACGAGTCAGTATAACTGGAGGCGTTCGGATCTCAACCCTCCACCTCCTGGGTGTCTCCGCCTTTTGACCCTCTTATGGAGGTAGTGGCTCGGAAGGCGTGGATGGCTCCGGATTCAGTGGAACCTATCCCTAGGAGGCCTTCAAAATTCATTACGGCCCCACCAGATAGACAATATTTAACAAAGGGTGTCCCAGTTGATGCCATGGTGGTGGCTGCTGCCACCAAGAAGGAACTAGCTGATCCTTCAGTACCTGTCCATCCTCCTAATAAGGACTCTAGGACTATGGACAGGTACGGCAAGCGGATTTTTTCTTCAGCGACCTTTGCCATGCGATCGCTGAACTACTTATGCCACTTCACCCACCTTCAAAGAGATGTTCTTAAAGAGTTGGGTGAAGTTTTACAGGATCCGTCAGCTGCTGGGTCCCAGGATAAGATTAACTCACAGCTAGGAATCCTTAACTCCATTGTTAACTCCTCCATGCGGCTCATTTCTTATGCAGCCAATGGAGAGAGTAGGGCTGCAGGCACAGGAGTGGCTTTAATGCGTCAGTCCTGGATGCGGCTTTGTAATTTTGCAGACCCCTTCAAGGCGTCCTTCACAAACTCCCCCTTTGATGGTTCGACTTTGTTCGGACCTCAAGTGAAAGACACTTTGACTAGATGCGAACAAGATGGCAAGACTCTTTCTGCCGTAGGAGTCCGTTTCTCCACCCCTTCAAGACCTTACCCCAAAGGACAGAAGGGAGGGAAAATGTGGTTCCGTAAATCTCAAGGAGTCGCACCTGACGCACGAAGTCAGTTTACCCCCAGAGGCAGAGGGGGTAACAATAATAGAGGCCGCCCTAGGGGCAGAGGGGGTCCGCAGAATCAAGGTAGCAGAGAGCCTCTTTCTGACAAACCCTTCCAGCATCCCTGAGATGTTTCCCGATTGTCCGCCTTCGGAGGCAGTCGGGGGAAAATTATCGCTGTACCCAATAGCCTGGCTTTCCCTTTCTCAAGACAAATGGGTACAGTCGATTATATCCGAGGGTTACAAAATTCCCTTTATTCAAACCCCAATTCAACAAAAGGGGAACCCTTCCAGACGTTCCACCCAGTCTAAAGGAACTAGCAGTACCAGAAATATCAAAACTGCTAGTAAAAAGAGCCATCCAACCAGTCCCAGCGGACCAAATAGGATCCGGAATCTACTCAAGGTTCTTTTTAGTTCCAAAAAAGACAGGGGACTGGAGACCAATATTAGATCTGAGCAAACTAAACAAGTTTGTAAAGAAATCAAGATTCCGGATGGTCACGCTTCAGTCCATTCTGCCCTTTCTGGGCAAGGACAATTGGATGTGCTCGATAGATCTTCAGGATGCGTACTATCACATAAAAATTCACAGATGATCCAGAAGATTTGACCAAACACAGCAACAGCAAGAATAATAGCAGCAACACACCAAACAGCCGATACTTTTCTTCACTTTATTGTAAGATCTGGTACCTCGGCAGTTCGCCTTCAAGGATCACAATTAATGACTGCACACTGTCAGCTTTTGGCTGGGGACCAGTCACTTCCAATTCAGAGCCCTGCCCTTTGGACTCACTACAGCCCCCAGAGTGTTCACCAAATGTATGGCAGTGGTTACGGCTCACCTGAGACGTCAAGGATTCCAGGTGTTTCCATATCTAGACGACTGGCTCCTCACTGCCACCACCAGGCATCAGCTTCTCCAAGCCAGAGATTACACCATTCACATTTGCAGAGGGCTAGGAATTTCTATAAATTTCGAAAAATCTGCCTTGTCAATCTATTACTTTTATAGGCGCAAGATTGGACACCGTACAACTTTCAGCAAAGTTAACAGACCAAAGGATCTTGGACATTCAAAGATACGTCCAGGTGATTCTTCTCAGCAACAAAATTCAGGCCAGATTTGCTCTGAAGGTATTGGGTCTTATGGCGGCCGCCATAACACTTCTTCCCCTTGCCCGCTTTTACATGCGTCTTCTACAATGGATGCTATTCACCCAATGGTCTTTTCAACAACTTCCCATGCGTCACGAGATCATAGTAACTCCAACTTGCAAAAGACATCTAACTTGGTGGATATCGTCCTCTCAAGTCCATCAAGGCAGACCTTTTGTTCCTCTTGCCCCAGTTACATCGGACGCCTCCCTGATCGGGTGGGGGGGGGACATTATCAGGGCAGAATGGTCCATGGCACTTGGCAACCTTTCGAGTACCATCGGCACATAAATGTCCTGGAGATGAGAGCGGTGCTTTTAACGTTGCAAGCCGTCAACGACTCTCTTCCCCTGGGAACTATTGCAATCCAAACAGACAATATGTCCGTAGTGTGGTATATAAACAAACAGGGCGGAACCAAGTCCTATCCACTGTGTCAGGAAGCTCTCAGACTTTGGCAATGGGCAATCTCTTCTCACCGGATGTTCTTAGTCTCACATTGCTGCAGTCATAACCTGTGGGTAGTCCGCTGTCCTCGGTCGGCCCGAATACCAAAGTGTTAGGCTGGCGTCGGTCATGGTCGCTCAGAGCTGACGTCAGTACGCAGTAGTACTTAAGCGCATGACCAACGCCATATCTTCAGTCTTTCTTGCCACGTGGTCCAAAGCAGAAGCAGCGTTTGCGAGTGCCGTTTGGCGTTCTGAAATTTTCAGTTTTTGAGTTTCAGACCAAAGACCAAGTTGGGCTAAGTACCCCGTTGGGGAATATTTTTGTCTTTTCTTGCCTCAGTTTATCCGGATGTCAGAAAAAGTTAATAATTGTATTTCTTGTGGGAAACAGGTACCTCATAGGGACTATCACTCTCTCTGTATTCCTTGCTTGGGGCCTGAGCACGACGTAGTCGGGTGTCGCTTTTGCGCTAGATTTAAAAAGCGCACCATAAAACGCAGATTAGATTGTGCTAGGCTTGTTTTCGGTAAGCGGTGTAACTACAACATGCCGTCGGATCCTCCGCCCGCTACCGCAAAAAAGCGAAAAGATAAATCTTTAAAGTCTAAACCGGATGAGTCGTCCGTTGCGGACGCCGGTTCTATGGAATCTACGGTTGAATCTGTGGATCCAGCCGAGGCCTCGGCTGAATCCCAGGGGGAACCTTTACTATTACAGGAGTTGGCCTCTCAGGAGTTAGGTCAGGCCGAGGGGGCTTCTCAAGTTTCTGTGGTTCCATCCTTACAAAAGGTTATTAGGCCTTCTTCTGTCTCTAAAGGCCCTGCTAAGGCTAGACCTGGTCTTTCTGGTACAGGCCTCAGCCCTAGTTCTTCGGGCTCTGTTCCTAAAAAACATATGTTGAAAATGGCAGAGGATTTGATTACTTTGATCAGGGGTTCTATGCCCCCTCCAGAGAAGAGGCCTAGGGTGGAGACAGAATTAGAGGGATTGGAGCATTCCTCAGATTACTCTGAGTCTTCAGCTGAGGATATTCAGGACTTTCCCCCCTATTCTGATTCGGATGCAGAGGATTCCTGTCCTTCTGCTTCTCCTCCAGAAGATTTTTCCTTTTCTGAAACCTTGCACTCCATGAGGGAGCATTTCAAGTGGGAAGGTCAGGATTTTTCTGATTCTCGTAAGAGGCTTAGGGAATTTTTGATGTTAAGTTGTCAATCTCGCCTTCATTCTTGCTGGATGGGTTCGGAGCCGATCCTCGGCTCCGACTCGGCACTTGCTTTAGCTCGAGAACTCCTTTTACCAGCTCGAGGCAACCCTATATCCCATGATGCAAGGCGGAACTACCTCAGATCTCGTTTGCCGCTTAGCGAAAGAGGTCTCCTTTGCCAGCTGAGGTAAGTTTTTTCTTAGTAAAATAAGAAAAAGTGTAGTTAGGGGTTTATTTTTCCCTGTTAGTGTTAGTGTAGTCTGTAATTGGCCCTCCATTGACCCCTCCGAGGATGAGTCGGTATACCTGGAGGCTTTTGGATCCCGACCCTCCACCTCCTGGGTGTCTCCGCCTTTTGACCCACTCATGCAGGTAGTGGCTCGGAAGGCGTGGGCGGCTCCAGATTCTGTGGAACCTGTCCCCAGGAGACCATCCAAGTTCATTACAGCCCCGTCGGATAAACAGTTCCTTTCCAAAGGTGTCTCTGTGGATGCTATGGTGGTGGCGGCCACTAAGAAGGAACTGGCGGATCCTTCAGTACCTGTCCATCCTCCTAACAAGGATTCTAGGACCATGGACAGGTATGGAAAGCGGATGTTTTCTTCAGCGACCTTTGCTATGCGTTCGCTGAATTACCTTTGTCACTTCACCAGGCTTCAACGAGATATTCTCAAAGAACTGGGTGAAGTAGTCCAGGATCCTTCTGCTGCTGGGGCTCAGGAAAAGATTGCCTCACAGCTTGCTATCCTGAATTCCATATCTAACTCCTCTATGCGGCTCATATATTATGCGGCCGATGGAGCGAGTAGGGCCGCAGGCACAGGAGTTGCTCTTAGACGCCAAGCCTGGATGCGGCTGTGTAATTTTGCGGACCCCTTTAAGGCGTCCTTCACTAATACCCCCTTTGATGGTTCGGCTTTGTTCGGGCCTCAAGTGAAGGATACCTTGACCAGGTGTGAGCAGGACGGTAAGACTCTTTCTGCCGTTGGAGTCCAGTTTTCCGCTCCTCCTAGACCATATCCCAAGGGTCAGAAAGGGGGGAAGATGTGGTTCCGTAAAGCCCAAGGAGCTACACCGGACACACGTGGTCAGTTTACCCCCAGAGGCAGAGGGGGTAACAATAATAGACGCCGCCCTAGAGGCAGGGGGGGGTCCTCAGAACCAAGGCAACAGGGAGTCTCTTCCTTGAGAAGCCCTTTCAGCATCCCTGAGGTGTTGCCCGACTGTCCACCCTTGGAGGCAGTCGGGGGAAGGATTTCACTGTACCCAGTAGCCTGGCAATCCCTATCCCAAGAGAAGTGGGTACAGTCGATTATATCCGAGGGTTACAAGATCCCCTTCGTAAGGTTTCCCGTACCTCTACAATCCCTTCCAGACATCTCACCCGGTCAAAGGGATTTGGCAAAACAGGAGGTTTCAAAACTCCTAGAAAAAAGAGCCGTCCAGACAGTGCCGGCAGACCAAGTAGGATCCGGCGTCTACGCAAGATTCTTTTTGGTCCCCAAAAGGACGGGAGAGTGGAGACCAATATTAGACCTCAGCAATCTGAACAGATTTGTCAAAAGGCAAGATTCGGATGGTCACGCTTCAGTCCATTCTGCCCTTTCTGGGCAAGGACAACTGGATGTGCTCTATAGACCTTCAGGATGCGTACTATCACATAAAGATTCACAGGCGCTCAGGAGGTTTCTCCGCTTCGGCTAGGGACCAGTCATTACCAATTCAGAGCCCTGCCCTTTGGTCTCACTTCAGCCCCCAGAGTGTTTACCAAATGCATGGCAGTGGTCACAGCTCACCTGAGACGTCTAGGATTCCAGGTGTTTCCTTATTTGGACGACTGGCTCCTCTCCGCCACCACCAAGTGTCAGCTTCTTCAGTCCAGAGACTACACCCTACAGCTTTGCAAGAATCTGGGAATTTCAGTAAATTTCAAAAAATCTTCTCTGCTGCCTTGCCAATCTATCACCTTTATAGGCGCAGAGTTAAATACCGTCAATATGTTAGCCAGACTAACAGATCAAAGAATTCTGGGCATCCAAAAATTTGTTCAGCTTCTGTTACAAAGCAAAAAGATCAAAGCCAGGTTTGTCCTGAAAGTTCTAGGTCTAATGGCTGCGGCCATTGTTCTTCTACCACTGGCTCGCTTTCACATGCGTCTCCTGCAGTGGATGCTTTTCACACAGTGGTCGTATCACGATCTTCCGATGAGACACGAGATCTTAGTGACACAGTCTTGCAGGGCTCATCTGGGCTGGTGGATATCTTCCCCCCTTCTTCATCAGGGCCGACCCTTTGTTCCCCCTCCTCCAGTTGCCACAGTCACCACGGATGCCTCTCTGATCGGGTGGGGGGGGCATTATCAGGGCAGGATGGTCCACGGGACGTGGCAACCCATAGAATACCATCTGCACATAAATGTCCTGGAGATGAGAGCAGTGCTTTTAACGTTGCAAGCCCTCGACGACTTTCTTCCCACGGGGACTATTGTAGTACAGACGGACAACATGTCCGTGGTCTGGTACATCAACAAACAGGGCGGAACCAGGTCCTGTCCCTTATGTCGAGAAGCTCTCAGACTTTGGCAATGGGCGATCTCTTCTCAGCGGTTTCTGATAGCAACGCACATCCCCGGCAGGTCCAACCTATTGGCGGACAGGCTAAGCAGATCTATTCTGATGCCTCACGAGTGGTCTCTCAATCAGTCTGTAGTGGATCAGATTTTTCTGAAGTGGGGCACTCCTTGTTGCGATCTTTTCGCTACCCCTCAAAACAACAAGTGCCCAGACTATTTCATTCTATTTCCCCTTCCAGGCCAACCCCTGAGAGACTCTCTAACCCAGGATTGGCCTCGGGGACTTCTTTATGCTTTTCCTCCCTTTCCATTGATTCCACAAGTCATTCAGAAAGCCACCGTTTTGAGAGCCAAATTGATCCTCATTGCTCCATATTGGCCTCGACAAATTTGGTTTCCGTCTCTGCATCGTCACCTTCTGGTGCAGCCCTGGCATCTGGACCCAGTTCCGGATCTCTTGATCCACCAGTCGGGTCAGCAGCACCGGGCCATTCATTCTCTCAACCTCACTGCTTGGTTGCTCCACTTCCTTCCTTAGCCAGGCTACCAATGATTTCTGACTCTGTCAGAGACATTATAGTGTCTTCTTTGAAGTCGTCCACTAGGACTGTTTATGCTAGCAAGTGGCGACGGTTTTCGATTTGGGCAAACTCCAGAAATATTGATCCTTTTACTGCTCCCGTACATTCTGTTTTAGATTTCCTAGCGGAGGTTTTTCATTCAGGATCCTCGTCATCTACAGTCAAAGTACAACTGGCTGCTATTTCCAAGTATCATGTTGGCTTGCATGACAATAACATCATGTCTCATAGATTATGCAAGGCCTTTTTGAGAGGAGTTTTTCTCCTAAAGCCACCTATAAAGCATCCTCCTCCGCAATGGGATCTAAACTTAATGTTGGCATCCTTGATTCTACCTCCCTTCGAAAAGTCTGCTTCATGTTCTTTGAAGTTATTGACGTGGAAAACTATATTTTTACTGGCTGTCACTTCTGCAAGAAGGGTTTCCGAGATTCAAGCTCTTTGTATTCGTTCACCTTATTTGGTTTTTCATAAGGACAGGGTATCGTTAAGAACTAACCCTTCTTTTCTCCCCAAGGTTGTATCTCAAACCAATATTAACCAATCTATAGATCTACCAGTCTTTTTCCCTAACTATTCTGACAGAGCTGAACAGAAATTGCATTTTTTGGATGTCCATCGTCAGCTCAGGTACTACTTGCATAGGACTAAACAAATTAGAAAATCGGACCAATTGTTTGTCTCTTATGCAGAAAACAGGTTAGGTCTTCCAGTTTCTAAAGTGACCTTATCCAGATGGTTGACTTCCACCATTTCCTATGTGTACTCTCTCAGAGGCAAACAACTATCCTCTAAGCCAAAAGCAAACTCCACCAGGAGTCTATCCACTTCTACAGCCTTTCAGGATAGACTTCCCATTGATACCATTTGTGCAGCAGCTACTTGGGCCACGCCTCATACCTTTGTTTCTCATTACAAGTTGGATTTGGCCTCCAGAGATAGGGCCAGTTTTGGTTCCACAGTTCTCAAGAGTCTGTTCCGTTGAGCCACCCGGGATACAGGTGCTAGGGACGCGGTCCCATCCAGCAAGAATGAAGGCGAGATTGACAACTTAACATTTAGAAGTTATGTACCTACCATAACGTTCCATGTTAGTTGTCTTCTCTGCTTCTTTCTTAAGCCTCCCTCCTTCCCCTGGCCTGGACAGATCTTGAAGAGTTCCTAATAGTTTGTTTCCTCTGGATCTTTGTTATGAGGACTTCTTTTAGGAAATTTTGTTCCTAATTTGGTTAGGATAACCTTTAGCAGGGTAAGTTAGCTGCCAAACGAGATCTGAGGTAGTTCCGCCTTGCATCATGGGATATAGGGTTGCCTCGAGCTGGTAAAAGGAGTTCTCGAGCTAAAGCAAGTGCCGAGTCGGAGCCGAGGATCGGCTCCGAACCCATCCAGCAAGAAAGAAGGCGAGAGAAGACAACTAACATGGAACGTTATGGTAGGTACATAACTTCTAATTTTTGCCACAACATAGGCCTTTGGCTATTCCCCCTGTTTTAGATGTTGTTCAGGATGTTTTTTCTGAAGCTTCCCTTAATCCTGATTCTTTACCCCCTGCCCCTGTCAAGCCAGACAGGTATTACAGAGTTCCAGAGGCACATAAATATTTGTATAAGAGCCCTAGAGCTGACCCGGAAACTGTTATTCAAGGGCCTAAGGGTGTCAGGGCTTCTGTAGTTAAGAATCCAGTTCCTCTGGATAAAGATTCTAGAGCTTTGGATAGGTGGGGTAAAAAAGTGTATACCTCCTCCACGCTAGCTATGAGGGCTTTAAATTGCCAGTTTCATATGCTGAAGTATCAGAACTTTCTGTTAGGTCAGTTGCAATCTAAGGTAGATGCTTTAGCTGAGGGTATAGAGTGTAAGGAATTGCAGGAATTAGTTCATGCTTCAGATCAAGTTGGTAAGCATTCCTTGCAGTGTGGCTTCGATGCTCTTCAGGCTTCTTCCAGGGTGGCTGCTACTGGTTCAGTTATTCGTAGGCATGTCTGGCTTAAGGATCAAAATTTGTCGGAGCATGTTAAAGCTCGAATTTTGGATGCTCCTCTTCAATCTGAAGTTCTTTTTGGTTCTCCTGTGGAGTCAGTTTTGAAAAAGATGGAAGACAAAGCTAAGTCTATGCAGACAGTTAAGGAATTTTTGCAAGTGCAGCCCCCTAAGTTTAGCAGGAATTGGCCTGCAAGAGGATGGTCTTACCCTTCTTCCAATTTTCAGTCTAAGGGCAGGTCTAGACGTGGTAGGGGCAGGGCTCACGCTCAGGGTTCTTTCAGACCTAGGACTTGGAGTTCTCCTGCACAATCTTCTGGTGAGGGCAGGGGTCAGCCTTTTCGTAAACAGACCCAATGACCTGTGTCTCCAGCTGCCAGATTCTTCCTGTCTGGCAGCTCCTCTAGGAGGAAAGTTGGCACTTTTCAAACAAAATTGGCATTTGGTCACCCAGGACAAATGGGTGTTGGACATAATAAATCAAGGCTACAAGTTTTATTTTCACACTTTTCCTCCCTTCAAAGGCATGCCAGATGTACCTCCTCAGCAAAGGCTGGAGGCTCACAAACAAATTTCTTTGCTTTTACAAATGGAGGCAATCCAGGTGGTACCTCCGTCAGAAGTAGGCCTAGGGTTTTATTCTCGCCTATTCCTAGTGCCAAAGAAAGGAAACACTTGGAGGCCAATTCTGGATTTGTCTAGTCTCAATACATACCTAGACATTCCAAAGTTCAAGATGCTAACTTTACAGCAACTTCTGCCTCTGCTAGGCAAAGATCATTGGATGGTAACTCTGGATCTCAGAGGCTTATCTTCACATTCCTATCAGGCCCAGTTGCAGGAGATTCCTGCGTTTTCGGGCTGGTATTTTTCATTATCAGTTCTCTGCATTGCCCTTTGGCTTATCTACTGCGCCCAGGGTGTTCACAAAGGTTCTGGCTCCTGTGATAGCCTTCTTAAGACTGAGAGGAATACAAATTTATCCTTATCTGGACGATTGCCTGATTCTTGCTCAAGACAAAGACAAGTTACTTCAACATCTACAGTATGTAATGGCAGTTTTAAGGTGCCTAGGGTATTCTGTGAATGAAACAAAGTCCAGTCTAGTACCCTCTCAAGACATGTGCTTTCTGGGTGTGAGACTGAATACAGCCTCTCAGATGGCTTTTTTGACCCCGGACAAACAAAGAAATCTTCACCTATACTTCCAGCAATTATCAGTAATGTCCAGGCTGACTGCAAGGACAGTCCTTCAAGCCTTGGGGTTCATGGCATCTTGCATTCTGGTACTTCCCAATGCCAAACTGCATATGAGGAAGCTACAATGGTATCTCAAAAGTGTATGGACTCAACACTGCCACGATTTGGACACTGTCATTCAGATAATACCTTGCATCCAGAAGGAATTCTTGTGGTGGGCTCAGGAATGTCACCTAAACAAGGGACTCTCTGTGACCCGACCAGAGGCGAGTCGGATCATAACAACGGATGCCTCAGACCTGGCTTGGGGAGCACACTTCAATGGGAAATGGATTCAAGACACGTGGCCTCCCAGACTACAGCATTTGCATATCAACATGAAGGAGATGTTAGCAGTCCAATTTGCCCTGATGGCCTTCAAGGACCTACTTCAACCAGGACAGGTGTTGATTCAAACAGACAACACAACAGTCATGTGGTACATCAACAAGCAGGGGGGAACCCATTCTTACCCTCTTTGCAGACAAGCTATGATATTGTGGGAGACTGCTCTGAGTTTGCACATCACTCTTCAGGCACAGTTTCTGCCAGGAGCAACAGAACTCCTTAGCAGATGTATTGAGCAGGCAAATTGTGGATCCCCACGAGTGGAAATTGGATCCTCACGTATTCCAACAGTTGACAGTGGCTTGGGGAACTCCAGACATAGATCTGTTCGCTTCTCCACTAAATTTCCAACTGCCAAAATTTTGCACAAAGATGTTTCACCCAAAAGCTTGGAAAGTGGATGCTCTATCTTTCAGTTGGAACAACCTTCACGTCTATGCTTTCCCTCCTCTGCCTCTCCTTCCCAAGATACTCTTGAAAGTCAGGCAGGACAAGCCTTGCATGATTCTAATAGCACCGGATTGGCCACGCCAGCACTGGTATCCTCTGCTGAGGAGTTTAGTTCGGGAGCCTCCTTGGCCTTTGCCACCGATTCCTCACTTGTTGTCCCAGTCAAGCAATCATTTTCTCAATGTCAGGGTACAGTCCCTGCATCTAACAGCCTGGCGTATTCTGTTTTAGACCCTGGGGGGGGTCTCAGCTTCCTCAACAAGTTTTGAATGTCATTTTGGAAGCCAGACGGCCTAGTACTAGGAAAGTTTATGCTGATAAATGGAGGAGATTTTTTCTTTGGAGCACAGCAAAGAGCTTTGATGTCTCAGTGCCTAATTTGAGTTTTACACTACAGTACCTTACTGAATTACTAGACAAGGGGTTGTCTTTTTCCTCCGTGAAAGTTCATGCTGCAGCCATTTCTGCTCACTATGATTGTGACCCTCCTTTATTTTCTCACCCTTTGTTTAAACAATTTCTTAGAGGGGCAAAAAACATAAGGCCCCCACCTAGAGCTCCTACTCCTTCCTGGGATCTCAATTTTGTGTTGGAAAAGCTTACTTTACCTCCTTTTGAACCTGCAGCTACATCGGAGTTAAAGTTTTTGTCTTGGAAGACTGCTTTTTTGTTGGCCATTACGTCTGCTAGGAGGGTATCTGAATTACAGGCTCTCATGGCAGTGGAACCTTTCCTGATTTTCCATAAGGATAGGGTGTCCTTGCGTACTAACCCTACTTTTATGCCTAAAGTTATTTCTAATGTGGCCTTAAACCAGTCTATTCATTTGCCTACTTTTTATGCTGATCCCCAAAATAAAGGGGAAAAAGTCTTGCATTCTTTGGATATTCACAGGCAGTTACGCTATTATTTGAGCAGAACTAAAGAGTTCAGGCAGACTCAACAGTTATTTATTTCTTTTGCTTTGGGTTCACAAGGGAAAGCTGTTTCAAAGCAAACTATTTCTAAGTGGATTGGCCATTGTATTGCTTTTTGTTATTCTCATCATGGAAAGGATGTTCCGGCTGGGATCAGACCTCATTCCACTAGGGCTACTGCCATATCTACTGCCTTTTTAAGGGGGGTAGCTACTAAGGATATTTTGGAGGCAGCTACTTGGAGTTCAGTGCACACTTTTGCTAAACATTACCATCTCCCTCTTTATTCCAAGTCTAGGGCTGGGTTTGCCACTGCAGTTTTACAGGGCATGTTAGCAGCTCCTAATGCTTTTTAGTTTGCCAGCCTCCCTTTTCCTTTGCTTTGGGATTCTACCCACAGGTTATGACTGCAGCAATGTGAGACGAAGAACATAGTACAGTTTTGTACCTACCATAAATGTAGATGTTCGAGGATCCACATTGCTGCAGTCCAACTTTCCCTCCCTCCTTCCCCTCTATAGTTTGGGGTTGCTGTGTTTCTTTTGGGAGAATTATTATTATTTTTTTCTATGTTGGTTGTTGGGTATTTTCTATTTTGGCTATGGCCTTTACTTTTTAGGCCTTCTGACATCTGGGGCAAGAAAGACTGAGGATATGGCGTCGGTCATGCGCTTAAGTACTACTGCGTACTGACGTCAGCTCTGAGCGACCATGACCGACGCCAGCCTAACACTTTGGTATTCGGGCCGACCGAGGACAGCGGACTACCCACAGGTTATGATTGCAGCAATGTGGATCCTCGAACATCTACATTTATGGTAGGTACAAAACTGTACTTTTCTGATAGCAACGCACATCCCCGTGAAATCCAACATCATAGCGGACAGATTGAGCAGAGCTATTCTCATGCCTCACGAGTGGTCTCTCAAACAATCAGTGACGGAAGAGATTTTTCAGAAGTGGGGCCTTCCTTGCTGCGACCTTTTCGCTACACCTCAAAACAGCAAATGCCCAAACCTCTCTCTCTTCCCCCTTCCAGGCCATCCCCCCAGAGACGCTCTAACCCAAGATTGGCCCCGGGGACTTCTTTATGCTTTTCCCCCTTTTCCGCTGATACCTCAGCTAATTCAGAAAGCAACCGCCTTGAGAACCAAGTTGATTCTCATTGTCCCTTATTGGCCTCGACAGATATGGTTTCCGTTCCTACATCATTATCTCTTGGTACAGCCATGGCATCTGGACCTGGTTCCAGATCTTCTGACCCACCAGTCGGGTCAACTGCACCAATCCATACCTTCTCTCAACCTCACTGCTTGGTTGCTCCACTTCCATCCTTAGCCAGGCTTCCTATGATTTCTAATCCTGTCCGGGATATCATAGTAGCTTCCCTAAAATCTTCTACCAGAAAGATTTACACTAGTAAATGGCGACGTTTCTCTTTCTGGGCAAAAGCTAGGAACATAGACCCCTATACTGCTCCAATTCATTCGGTATTGGACTTCCTAGCTGAGATTTTTCATTCAGGATCCTCTTCTTCCACAGTGAAAGTTCAACTGGCAGCCATTTCAAATGATCATATAGGCCTTTTGGACCACAACATTATGTCACATAAACTTTCCAAGGCATTCCTTCGAGGTATCTTTTTACTGAAACCTCCGATTAGAGACCCCCCCACCACAGTGGGATCTAAATTTAATTTTAACATCCTTGATTCTTCCCCCGTTCGAACCTGCAGCTGCCTGTTCTTTGAAATTGCTTTCTTGGAAGACACTTTTTCTAGTCGCCATTACTTCTGCCAGGAGAGTATCTGAGCTTCATGCTCTTTGCATTCGTCCTCCCTATTTAATATTCCACAAAGATAGGGTATCTCTAAGGACTAATCCGTCTTTCTTACCAAAAGTGGCATCGCAGACGAATCTAAATCAATCCATTGATCTTCCAGTGTTTTTCCCGAATTATTCTGATAGAGCAGAACAAAAATTACATTGTCTTGATGTTCACTGCCAGCTCAGATATTATCTGGACAAAACTAAAATTTTTAGGAAATCTGATCAACTGTTCCTATCCTATGCAGAGAACAGGAAAGGCCTTCCAGTTTCCAAGGTAACTTTATCTAGATGGCTGTCTTCTGTGATCACTTACATTTATCAGCTCAGAGGCAAAGAGTTGATTTCTAAGCCAAAAGCCCATTCTACCAGAGCTCTAGCTACATCTACAGCTTTTCAAGCTAGGCTTCCAATAGACACTATTTGTGCAGCGGCCACATGAGCCTCTCCTCATACCTTTGTTTCACATTACAAATTAGACTTGGCCTCCAGAGACAGAGCGAATTTTGGTTCCACCGTTCTCAGGAGTCTGTTCCACTGGGCCACCCAGGATAGAGGTGCTAGGGACGCGGTCCCATCCAGCAAGAATGAAGGCGAGATTGACAACTTAACATTTAGAAGTTATGTACCTACCATAACGTTCCATGTTAGTTGTCTTCTCTCACCTTCTTTCTTGCGTTCCGCCCTCCATCCCCCTAGCCTGGTCAGACCGGGAAGATTATGCATCTTCTATTAAGGGGTTATTCCCTTTTTCTACCTGTTCCACTTCTAGTGTCACTAGATTAGGTTGATCCTTTCTAGAGGGTTATGATGTTATTTAGTATTGTTATTTTTCTTCCTCCTCTTCAGTTGGAAGAAAATATTACTATTTCTTTAGCTACCAAACGAGATCTGGGTAGTCTCCGCCTTGCATCATGGGATATAGGGTTGCCTCGAGCTGGTAAAATTAGCTCTCGAGCTTAGCAAGTGCCGAGTCAGAGCCGAGGATCGGCTCCGAACCCATCCAACAAGAAAGAAGGCGAGAGAAGACAACTAACATGGAACGTTATGGTAGGTACATAACTTGTAATTATCACTTCCCAAAGCCAGGCACCACAGGTATGATTCGGTGATAGTTTTATCACCACAGTCCCTTACAATGCTTGCAGTAATGTTGCTGATGCACCCATCTGCTTGTCAGCCTCCCAATCCTCTCTCTCTTTATTTGTGAGCAGGACATCAACAGAATAACTCTTCAACATGTAGCAGCTACTCTTTCACCTTTAGAGAACAGTGCTCACGTACTGGAGAGAGAGAAAACCATGACCTGCAATTTGGAAGTGCTGATTTGGCAGAGTTCTATGTTTAATTTGAATGTACTTGATGCTAATAATGCGTAGACATGTTTTTTTTTTTTTTTTAGCAGCAGTTCCTGAAAGATCCCACACCTTTATAACCTCTTCCACAAGGCATTTGAGAATATGCAGTTACATGTCTTCATTTCTGCAAAACACATTGAGTGTATACTAGTAAAATCCCCATGACTCTTAACAGTTAAGGACCAAGGGCACAAACTTACCTCTTCCATGTCTGTGATGGAGTCTGCATTGTTCTTCCTAAATTTAAGACTCTGGTCTTCGATGAGGACTTCTTTCCAATGTGATAAGCCTTTTTGATAGAAGCAGAGAAGCCTGATCCCTCTATATTTTGAAAGCACCATCCTTTCCCCCATTCCCACTGTTGAAAATGGGGACCCATCACTCTATTTGCCTGTCCAACATACTCTCCTTGCCTTTGTAACATTGAAAAGGTACACCAGATATTAACACCCAGCAGTGTCTAGTGCCTTCTGCATTTCAGGCTGTATCTTTTGTATTACTGCAGTATTTCCACCCTGGGACTGTTTAATTGCTAAAGTAATCTGAGCCACAGAAATGGACTAATTCACACCACTTGCTTCTGCCATTGGCTCTTCAAAGAAGGATTTGTCCACCAGGTTCAGGAGATCTTCAAAGTGGTATTTCTGCCTCTGAACAGTCTCTTATTTTATGTTAGTGTTGCTTACCTGTGGCTGAGAACAACAGGGACACTTACCACTCCTCTCAGAGTTGCCTTATAGTTTCCCAGAACCTTATTCTGGCCACATGAAATGTATACACCAACTGGGTTTGCCAGATTATTTCTAGACCCGGGTTTTGATGCTAATGCTTTCATGGACTTTTGGTACCTGCCATTCAAATGTGGAGAACATCTTCCTTTAACTTGACTGCTTCCCTACATGCTGATTTCCATCAGTGGGTCCTAGACTGACGAACCAGGAAGAGCATAGACCACTATTCAGCCACATTAACTACTGAGGCCTTGAGGCAGGGTCTGTTTATACTCTGCGTCCTCATCTGCATTTGTAGTAGCTCTGTGTTGCAGAGCTGTGAAGTGCAGACTGTGACCTGGACAACCCATGTTAGATTAAGGGCTCTGGTGCTGGTGAAGCTGGGATGGGGGAGGTGGGCATGATTGGCTTAAGTCAACTCCGTTATCTGCAGGGGGTTGGGGAGGGGTTTATGCTCAGGGCACACTGTCACTGTTAATCCTTGCCGGAGACTGGGATAAGCAAAGAGGGCCTGGTCTAACAAGGGGAGGCAGGCAAGGCATTAGTCATGCCTCACATGGAAGTGTGAATGGTATATCACAGTGTTTATTGCATGTCAACCCCTGAACTAGGTAGGAATGGTGCTGTACTTGATTCTGTTGCCCAGTAGAAAACGTGTTTGGCAGAAAAGGACAGAGTTGTTGAAGCGGAGATGAATATCATGTGTGTCCTATAGTTACATTTTTTGTACAAATTTGATGTTAAGTTGTCAATCTCGCCTTCATTCTTGCTGGATGGGTTCGGAGCCGATCCTCGGCTCCGACTCGGCACTTGCTAAGCTTGAGAACTCCTTTTACCAGCTCAAGGCAACCCTATATCCCATGATGCAAGGCGAGACTACCCCAGATCTCGTTTGCCGCTTCGCGAAGAGGTCTCTTTTTTTGCCAGCTCAGGTAAGTTTCTAATTCTACAGAGTTTTCAAGGGTTCCCCCCCCCCCCTTTTTTTTCTGATTTCTTGTCAGTTTTCATAGTGTGTATAACCATACTAGTACCCACCCTATATTCCTCCTTTTGGGTAAAAAAAAAAAATTTCAGTTAGGCCTAAGCCTTCCAGTTCTTTAATCCCTGTCAGTTTGTGTGTGTTTTGGGGTTAATTGTGTGAATTGTTAAGTGTGTGTTTTATTGTTTTTCTCTTGGACTATGTCTAGGGAAGGAAAGGTGTCAGGCTTCAAGAAGTGTGACTCGTGCTGTCAGAAGATGTCTCTGACAGACGGTCACACTTCTTGTGTATACTGCCTGGGGCCTTTACACCTGCAGGACTCCTGTGCTATATGCCATTCTTTTAGCCAGAGAGTCCTGCAGGAGAGGAGGAACAAATTGATCCTCCGTGGCTTATTAAAGCCTGAAGGTTCACCTACAAAGACTGGGTCGGGTAAACCTTCCAAGCCACCTAAGGTCCAGGCTACAGTTGTTAAGCCTTCCCCGGTGGCTCCGACTGGAGCCGATCTTTCTTTCACTGAGATGGTAGTGTCGGTTCCTTCCGGCTCCGACACACAGTCTCCAGTTGCTTTGTCAGCACCGGCTGGTGCCGATGTGTTATCCAGTATTGGAGCCGAAAAGTCTTCGGCTCCATCTGGAACCGAGAGGACGTCGGCTCCGATGGCTCCGTCCAAGAGGAGATCTCGGTCCCCTTCTCTGGAGTCAATTCGCTCGGCTCCGAGGTCTCCTCTTTTATCGGAACGGAGTCATCAGAGCCGATCTTCGAGATCTTCCAGGCTGTCAGACCACGATTTGGAGAGGGTGGTAAGCAGGCTGTTGAAGTCACAGGCACTAGCCCAAATGCTCCATAGCCCGTGACTGTAGCCAACCTCCTTGCCCTTCCCCGACCCCCCTGGGCCTTCCCTTAGGGTCCGGCGGAGTTTCCCTTGCGGGGCTATGCATCGGACCTGTCCGCCGTTC